>NW_006911313.1:0-39875 GCF_000523455.1 Bipolaris oryzae ATCC 44560 | reverse complement strand
CCCCCCAAAAATCACTCAGATAAAACCACAGGCAAACAAGTCCCAGATGATGAAAGTTCCATTAATCCATGCACAAACTATATACAGGATCTCCCTATTACCCCCCGGTATCCCCACCCCTCGTATCCAACAACAACACCCCTTCGATACCATATCATACAATGCTATCTCCCCCCCCCCCACAAACCCCTTCAGAATGGTGAATAAAAACGGTGATGATGATGGTGATGGTGTTTATTTACAACAGGCCCAAAGCAGCAATACCAATAGCACCGATGCCGACGGCTACGCCGGCAGACATGGTAGGAGCAGGGTTGCTAGTGTGAGTGCTAGTTTGTGTGCTGGTGCTGGTGGAGGTGACGACGACAGCCGTCTTGGTGTCAGTGGCGGTGTTGACTTTGGTGCTGGTGATGGTCACATCGGCGGCGGTGGCGAAGGCCGCAAGGGCGGCGACGATGGAAACCTTGGTGAAGAGCATTTTTGCGTTTGTGTGTTTTTTTCCTTTGGAAAGAATTGAAGAGTGAGTGAGTGTATGTGTGTGTGTGTGTGTGTGAGAGAGAGAGAGAGTTTTTGTAGTGACTGGAGGATGATGAGACTTTGATGTGTTGGATGCCTTGATTTAACAGGGCATTCGAGGTCCTTCTTATACCCCATGATTTTCTGTCCAGCACATTACTCCCTTACCCTGCTCTGTCTCTCGCTGGGGCCTTGTTTACTGCGTTTGCGTTCCAGTACCAGACACGAAGCCGAAATATCCGGTTCTGCCCCAAGCGCTTGTTGAATTATGCCTGGATCGTCGAGTCTAACGATGTAATTGCTTGTTCCAACCAAAGTGTGACGGCGCCTAGGCTGGCCCGCGGTGCTTAGTAGACTTTAGCATGGCGCCAGCCGAACAGCCGAGCGATCGTGCTGATCACAGAAAGCTTGTCCCATGTACCCCACAGCCTAGCGGTCAACTGTGTGGAGTGAAATCTGGGAGAGTTTGGCCTGGTTATTCATAACTTTGTATATAGATACAAACATACAGAGGTAAGACATGCAACGGCTTGGCCACAAACGCTTGTGAGGCTAGACTATTGATGTGTGGCTATTTTCAGTGGCGCGGCCGAATATACGCCTTCTGGATTTGAGCCATTTCCGGGCTACGTTGTCTAGCGGTACGATTGGTAGAAAGACGCTTAGTCGATTATCGAACAGGTGATGCGTCCCACGGAGACGCGTCTTCGGGTAGAACCTGTTTCTGCACCAACACAACAGCACTTATGCGATCCAAGCTTAGTACACTTGATTGGGTGCAGATGCTCCGCCAGTGCAGTATTTGGATGACACCAACTTGTACAGCATCTGGAACGGGTCGTTAGTAGATTCCATTTCAATGACATCTAGTTGCAGAAGCCACTGCTCTAGCCCCATTCAAACTACTGTTGCGTATCGTCACGATGGGTGGTCCATCTCAGAAGACAAAAGGTTCGACCGAAGCATGGCTTGTGCAGAATATGATGCTGTCGGCTTCCACGGCGACAACCGAAACGTTGTTGGTTGTGTTTCATAGGCCAAGGCGTTTATGCAAACAACATAGTGTCTGTGGCTTGATTGGCCACATTCGTCATGGGAAGGTCGAATAAGGCTTCGGCCGTGCGAGCAAGGTATAAGCAATATCGTGGCGCAGCAGTTACGTAGTTGTGGCGGGGCGAGTAGCACAATACGAAATCGAAAATGCCGCTTGAGCCGCGCATAGACGTGCGCCAACCTCAGCCATATATAAATGCCGTTGCTGGTGCAGCAGCAGTTCCTACTTTTCCAGGCACTTGTCCCGTAATATGCTCCTATACTGTAGGTTGTTAATTATATCATTGATGAGGTTGAGTATACTATTGAGCCAAGCCATGGGACTTACGTGCATTCGACCATAGCGGGACAACCCCTGTCATGGAACAACGTTTACTACTTTAGTCCATATATACAACCATGTAACATAGGTTCCGGCTACTCGCGCAACGTTACTGTACCTCCCGCCCCTGGCAAAGAACACCGTTGCTCTAAAAGGAACGATGTGGGCTCCACATATCTAGTGACGCAAATCTTTACATATTATTTCTCGTAAACAGATTCACCCTCAACGCAGCCTGAAGACATCGCCCTTGTCTTTGCCTTCCAGAATGTCGACAATAGCCTCACCATCCATGATCCCATGCACATAACTAATAGCCTAGTTAGTGACGGAAAATAACACGCAACAAGGTGACAGCTCACCATTCTCCCACCATTGTATATGAATCTTGGCTTTGATCATCGGTACGTCTCAGTACGTAGGGCACCTCTCCGCCCAGCAATACACAGATCACATCCTTTTCGGAAGCAGTCAGTGGCAATAAGCAGAAATGACCTTTCTTAGTTATACAAAACCTTCGCCCGTTCAAGCAAAGCTGTCGTTGCTCCATAGCTTGCAGCAAATGTCCCTCCTCCTTCGTGGTTTTAGGCGGGATGTATTTTGCATCTACTGGGAGTCGCTGTGCTGGGATCCACCCAGCATTTTCCTCGAAATGGAGCCCTTCGACCTGTAGGTCGATCAAAGTTGTTCTCCAAAAGGCATCCTCTTTAGCATGAAGCGAATGATATGTTCCAGACTGAGTGTTCATAGCCATGGTTTTCCACTGATCAAGGATCGGTTTGCTTGCGCGGCTAGCAAAATTAATGTCATCTGGGGAGGGGTAAACTTCTCCGCGTTGGTTGACCACGTCAAACACACGGCCTCGTAGAATCAGCGTACGAGGGTCATCTCCAAACTGAATAGCAGACAAGGATCTTGACCGATCTGGTCCAGCTGTCATGAATACTCGCTGCGACTCTCCTACATCTTGGTTGGGCAGAAAAGAGGAGACTGGCCTGGTAGATCTCGAACCAAAATCGGGAACCCAAGATGGAAGACGGGGGTTGCTAGGCTTGTAATACTCTCCAGTCATCCAACGAAAAAAGTCCAGACCTTGGTCTTCCAACAAGGACGAGGAGGTGAACGATAGGTATATATCCTCGGATGGTTTACCATAGTCCACCTGAACTCCGTGGTCGACAAGAAGGCCTAAAAGGCCATAAATCTTGTCTCTGGGGTCGGTTGCCAATCGCTCTTTGAATGACCAAAGCAAATTTGACAGCTTGAGTAGCCCAGGCGTGGAAGGACTGGTCTGATGTACTTGGCGCAGTCTCGTTAATGCCTCTGCAAAGCTAGAGACATGACCGCCGATGGCACGAAATGCCAATATTTGAAGTTTGTTCAACCTGTGTCGCTGCGGCTTATGCCCAGTGTTCATCCATGCTGTGATGAAGGAATGGAATATGGACCAAGAAACCTGACGAGAGCCGCACAAAACGAGGACATCCGGAGCTAGTGCCACTTCTTGTACTATCCATATTCTTTGCCACCATGGAAGGGAGAACAAGTGAGCAAGGGAAATCATTCGCCGAAGAAACCGGTCATCCTCAATGTGTAATAGCCAGTTGGACTCCGTGTCAGATTTAGCAATGTCGGTCAAGTCTGGTATGAAATTAAGAGCTACCGCACTATCGACCATCTCTTCACCAAGCCAAGCAATCACCCGTTCTGCTCTAGTATATATATTTCGCATCAGAGGCACTTGAATACTCTTCTCATCCTTGTTGTTTTGGTTAATGCATATCGCATCAATCCAGATGGTTCTTGTGCTTGAAGATTGCCGCAGGCGACGCAACGCGTTTCGAAGGTTTGGTCGGATGTCAAAGGGTAACCCGTCCAATGATATCCGGCACGTACTCTCTTCATCACCCCATGTATATGAGAGAGCTTCGTATGGTGGTGCTGAATTTAACTGATGGCTCCGAAGCCTGCAGTGAATATCGGCGGACAGGCTTTTTCCAGGAACGAGCTCTAGTAATCCGAAGCTATTGAATGGCAGATGGCTGTATTGGAAGGCACGTCGGCGCCGTTTCTGACCTGGCGACATGTTTAAGCGAAGGACTTGTCGACGAATTCCTGGACCTAGACTGGAAGGGCCACTGGTGTGGGGAATCAAAGTACTAAAGATTTTGGTAAAATATGTTGCTTATTCCACGGTATGGAGTTGTTGAGGGTGATAAGGAAAGCAGGAAACGGCTGCCTGCTTGACTGGAAATAAGAGCTGTCCAAGGCCAGATGATTGATAGAGACCATAGCCGCCAGCCACAGCGCGTACAGCCCATCGTAGATGTCTCAACACAGTATTGGTTCCAAATGCCGCTTAATATGTACTGAAGGCTAGCCCGATGCGTTTCAAAAATCATAACGTTTGTGCAGAGAAACCACCGGGATACGCACCTTTTACTTTGGTGCAACCTTGCAAGGCTGTATTTCATACCTCTGCTGTTTCAACCTTTCTCTAGATCCGCTGAACTTTTGAGAAGCATGCCTCGCCACGAATTGGTAAGGGGTGTCAAGCGAAAGTCGGGTATTGTTCCGTTGTGATTGGATTATGTTCTCGAATGACAATCACGTGATCTGGATGCTCTACTCTTCCTTCCCTCGTAAGCACAGAAGGGGTAAGCTCGGCGTCGATGCTAATGTCATTTTGCTCATTACACACATTACTCAACGACCGTTGTGGAAATGCACATCATCTTATGGTAGCAACCATTTCACAAGGCTGTTTATTTTTTACTATAAATGTTACAGTCATAGACTGTATCTGGGTATCATTTCGTACATGGTTGTAGGCACAGGGCCAGACCATATGTGTCATGTGCAGTTCCTCAAGAGACATTATAGACTACGTTGTCTCATTTGACACGATTGTCTAATCCTTGGTGCAAATATAAATGTTGATAAAACACGGATAGTCATGTCGTGGATGGCAAAAGCTTTGCAGTTTACCGTGGTTGAACAGCGGGGAAATACCGAGGACCCGAATAGCCATAGAACTGAACACTCTCAATGTCAATGTTGCCGTCACGTTTGGGGCTCCAGAACTTGAGTAGGACATGCCTCCCGGAACTGCATAGCCAGCATCAGCAGAGGCCGTCTCGAAGCATTTGTTTTCAAACTCACATGGCTGGGTGGAACTTGATAGTGATCTTGTTCTTGTTCTTTGCAATAAAAAAACGTGCATGCGGAGCAATGGGTGGTTCAGCATCTGTGGTGCGCTCGGATGGCTCGATACGACTAGGCGCAGTGATGCGTGACGCACGAATCGGCTCCATGTACCGCTCTCTCCGCTCTCTCCATTCACTAGTGTATTGGCTGTATTCCAACGCGGGTGCCCTGCGGAGAGATGCCAGGCGCGGAACTGTCTCGTCATCTTCGTCATCGCTCTCTGGGTGCCAACGACTCTCTCTTCGTAGACGATCTGCCATGATGGCAGCGCTAGGGAGTTCTTCGTTAGAGTCCGACTCGTCATCTTCGCTAGCCGCTGTTGTGACGGTGAAGGGTGGCGGGGTAGGAGCAGAAATGCCAGCAGCAGGGCTGTAAGAATCGTCTGGTACATGGTCACAGTTGTCGGCTTCGGCCTCATCTTCATGTTCAACCATCTGACGCAATATGTGTCGACGGTCCGAGTCGGAGCGCAATGAGGATATCAAGTTTGCAGATTCGGCGTTGAGCCTTTCACTGCGGAGACGGAGATTCTCGATGCGTTCCTCCATGTCTTCTTGAGTGCCTTGGCGGGAGTACTGCCATACGGACGGGTCTTCAAGGGCTTCCCGCAAAGATATCTGCTCATTGTCTTCGTTGGGCAGGCTAGGTGTGGGGGACATAAGGGGGGAGCGGTTATCATAATGCAGACTGTATGCAGATGTGCCCGACAAGAGATCATCTGCAGACATGGACACGAAAACAAGACCTTCTTGGACACTGGCACGAGGTTAGCAGTAGGACTGACTAGACGATCAACAGGAGACACGTACGGAGCCGTAAATCCACGGTCCGGTGCTCGAATGACGACCTTTTCTAGGGCAAAGGGGGCCTCGCCAATGTGTTTCAGCAGCAGGTTGCATTGCGAGCTCTCGCTGCAATAGACACTCTTATCGTTCCTCAAGACATTTTGGACTCTGTACAGGCCTGGGGGATTGTCTCTGCGATGCTCGCCGCCGTCACAGCTCACAACTTCCATACGCAGGCGTCCCGGCACGACCTGGCCCTTGTGGCCATACTTGAAGCACATGTACTCGGCGGGGCTGGTTGTGTCGTGGTGGAGCTTCCTGCGCTTGTGGGTGCGCTCGCTGTTGACCTGGACGATTGGGCTCCGGGGGCGGGCGAGCAAGTTTGCATTTACATTGGCGGTGAAGGGGTTGTTGATGGGCACGTCGCTCAGCGAGTCGGGCATGTCGTTGGTTAGGTCCATGGCCGCCGAGCGCTGTTCGCGGATACGGGCCTGGGAGCGGCGGAGGTAGCGTTCACTCGGTGTCGCCCGGGGGCGGCTGGGGTTGGCCGTGGGAGGGCGGCGCGACAAATTATCGGGAGCAACAGTGCTGTCACGTGGAGGGCCGAAAATGCGGTGCAGTGGGCCTCGTCGGGTGGATGTGCGAGCGCGCGCACGCCTGGGGGGCTCTCGCGGTGGTGCGGCCGCCGACGCCTCATGATGCGCGGCACTCTGCTGGCCCGTCATGGAGCGCGGCCCATTGCGTGACGACGATGTGGTGGGCGGGCGGGCAGCCCTGGGCGGCGAGGGTGAGGCATGGGGGAAGTCGAAGCTGCCCGTGGTGAAGGGGAAAGTTGCGGGGGGCGGCGATGGCGACGGGGGTGGTCTAGGCATGGTTGGTGACGTCGGCGCGGCTGAGCATGAGCGAGGGGGAGAGGGCGAGATCGGGCGTGGAGAACAGAAGCTGATATAGGCCGAGGTGTGGGCGGAGATGTTGTATATACGTAGTATGTAGCATGGACGTTGGAGTCGGGGACCAGATTGCGCTATTACCTATGGATGCGTACTATGGATGCCGCATGTCTGGTCTCGGCAACGGGCGAGCAGGGAACAGGCGACGGGCGACGGGCGACGGGCGGGCAGGGTGAAGGATGTGGACGCCCTCTCTCGCACACTGTGTGGCTGATGCCGTCAAGCATCAGCGCCCACACCCACGCCTACGCCCGTTGCCAGTGGCCAGTCGCGGGGTGGGGGCTATGTACGTAGTATGTATTTGTGGAGTAAGTGGGCTGCAGAGCCGCATATTCCATTCCGACCCTCTAAATAGCCTTTGTCAATCTAGGCGTCTAAGTATACAAACTTGCACACAGACATACATGGCATGGTAGTCGGCGACTGCACTGCAGCCTGCCTCTCACCTCCACTTCGCCTGCCTCGCCCACGTCATACCACCGCTTAGTTGGCTTCTTCTGCCCTGGCCTCGCCTTCTTCTCCTCCCCCCATCCACTTCCACTCTTACTCTTGCCCTCTCACAAACCATGGCCGACCTGACCGAGCCCGCCGCGATACCTCCGCCCGCAACCAATGGCGCTCTCCCTGCCGAAACCGCGGCTGGTCAGACGGTCGCTGCCATTGCCCAGGCCAGCCAGATTTCCGCAGACGAAATCGCCCTCTACGACCGCCAGATCCGCCTCTGGGGTGTCCAGGCCCAGCAAAAGATTCGCACCGCAAACATCCTCCTTGTCTCCATCAAAGCCCTCGCAAACGAAATCGCAAAGAACCTCGTCCTCGCCGGCATTGGCTCCATCACCCTCGCCGACCACGAAAATGTCACAGAAGAAGACCTCGGCGCGTCCTTCTTCATCAGCGACGCCGACGTAGGCAAGAACCGCGCCGAAGCGGCAAGGCCCCAGGTCGAGAAGCTCAACCCACGCGTCGTTGTTAAGACAATAACGACCGACATTCGCATGGAGCAAGATCCCGGTTTCTATGCTGCCTACGACGTCATTATAGCCACCGACATGGATTTTCTCTCTACATCGGCCCTCAACGCTGGCGCGCGCATAGCAAAGAAGCCCTTTTACGTGGGCGCATCCCATGGCATGTACGGCTACATCTTCGCCGACCTTGTCGAGCACAACTTTGTCATTGAGCGCGAAAAGAGCAATCGCGACACTCAGATCGGCCCGGAGACTACAACCAGACGCGTCAAGGACGTTCAGGTCAAGAGGGAAAATGGAAAAGTCGTTGAGCTTGTCACCAAGCAGGAACTTTACAGCCCACTCATGCTGGCCAAAGATTCGCCCTTGCCCAGTGACATTGCAAACAACCCCAGGAGGCTGAAGAGGGTGCATCCACTCCTCACCTGTGTTCGTGCGCTCTGGGAGTACCAACGCAACGGCCATGGCATCTACCCGTCCCACACGCCTCAGGACCTCCAGCTCTTCACCACCATTGCCAATGTCAAGCACAAGGAGCTTCTGCTCCCTGCGGAAACCCTCAGGGCTGATGTCCTCAGAAGCTTTTTACAGAATCTGGGCAGCGAGCTGGCGCCTGTTACAGCCTTCTTGGGCGGCCAACTGGCACAAGATGTCATTAACGTGCTGGGCCAGCGCGAACAGCCAATTCAGAACTTGATGCTTTTTGACGGCGAAGACAGCGCGGGCCCAGTCTATGCTCTTCACCCCATCTTCCCAGGCACCCCCGTGCCCATCATTCCGAGCATCCCTGTTGACGCACCAGTAACGGTGGTGTAGAAAGACTGTGAGAAATGGAAGTTGAATGCAGTTTGGGAATTCATGACATGCAGTCCCGGACATCAGAAAACCATATATAGCTAGAGAAAAGATACCCAAATGATAATGCTGCATGACAGCGAGGGAGCAAACAGAGCTCCAAAACTACCTGACCTTATCAATGTGTCTGCTGTGATATCCTATACACCCTACCGCTACTGCTTCTTCTTCCCCTCACCCTCCTTCTTTCCCGTACTTGCCTTCCTCGCCCCACCCCCAAACAATACCCAACACAGCCCCAAAAACGCTGCAAACACCACTCCCATCGTCCCCGCTCTAACCCACCCCGCCTGTCTCGTATCCAACACCGGCACATCAATCCACTCCACCAGCGCCTTCCCGCCCTCAACCTTGGGCTGCACAGTCATAAACCGCGTCTTGGGCCCAAACAACCCCTCATACCCCAGATGCACCCTATCAAACGGATTCGACGGATGCTGCGCCCCCGACTCTGCTCTGCACGCCCAAAACACCACCGGCCACGGCACCGGCAACGCAACATGCTTCTGCGGTGCAGCAGGCAAGTAGCGCGTATGCAGCGGAATACTAACGTTCCAGTCCCCTGCTGGAATCTCTTTATGCGTCGGCAGGCCCTCCCAGACGTTCTCGTCGGGTCCGACATCAACCTCGGGATACTCAATCTTTTCGGGTTTAGGCACCGCGAGTTCGAATAAGGCGGAGGAGCCCCAGGGGGTAACGGCCCAATCGGGAGCTTCGAGGTCGGTGGCGCCGGCTAGAGAGCGTAGGCGCTTGAGGTGCTTGGAGGAGAGGAAGAGGGGGTCGGTGAATTGGTATTGGTCGATGAAGAGGTAGGAGGGGAGGGTTAGGTAGGTGTGGAGTTTGCAGCTGGGGGCTGGGGCGGTGAGGTTCTGGGCAGGGAAGGTGAGGGTTAGGGTTGGGTGGAGGCCGGTGGGTTGGTTGAAGCTGGTGGTGTAGGTTAGGGGATGGGGGGATGGTTTGACATTAGGGTTTTTCGAGGGGGCGACGTGGGGATAGTGGCGTGTTGGGGTTTGGAAGCGTGTGGGTTCTGTTGCTTGAGTTAGCCGAATCCTATCCTGTAAATGCTTGGTTGGTATGTCAAGAACGTACTTGGTTTCTCGTCGTCGCCCAAGACTGTCAGGAAACCGCCGAATTGAATGTCTTCGGGATCAGTGTTTCCCTCCAGATTCAGCACCCCTATCTCAACCGTGGTGTCTTTACTCGGTAACCGTATTTCATCGGTCCATCCCTTTCCACTCTCGCCTGCGTTCGGCCATCCCGCAGTCACAACCACCGCCCGTGAGATGGTATCGTAATCCACATCAACATACTTCGCCGTAACAATCTCCCCCACCGCATCCACACAGTAACCCTTCTCCTTCCCCCCACAAAACATCCGTTGGAAACTCTCCTTCGCGTCCTCAATGTTCCATACATGCCCATAAAACTGCAACGAAGCAGACATGGCAAACCGCTCCGACAGCACAGGCACCTTTGTCGCACTCTGCGACGTAGTCGAACACTTCAACCCAGGCGACACCAACTCATGCAGCGCCAAGCAAAACGCATCGTCCGCCGTATCATCCAGCGGCGTAAAGAAGGCGTGCAGACCCGGTGCAACACGTGACGTAAACGGCGGAGTTGCAATGTACGATCTGGGCGATTGCCATCGCAGATGCATTTCATGCCATTGTGAGAAGAAGAATTTCAACTACATCACATCTGTGTTAGCTCTTCTTGTTTTCATATTCAAGGATGGTTGGGAAGATACGTCGATGGATAACGTACGCTTTTAGGCAGCTCATCCAACCCAAGTGTGATACGGTGTTCCTTGGCCGCCTCGATGCCTTTCAACGCAAACACGGGACCTCGCTTGTCGGTCCCGACTTCAAGTTGCTCGGGCGAGAAGATGTCGGAGTTGTGCACTATGTATGTAATGCGTTGTTTCATGGTTGTTGTTGTTGTTGTCAAATGTATCGGATTTGCTAGAAGTTTGCTCGTCCCATGTCTAACGCGAGCGAGCTACGTCTACCACGAGCGGGAGCAGGCCGCTAGTCCGGATCTACCGCCGTAGCGTAGGATGGCACGCCGCTAGTCGTGGGTATTGGGGGGGGGGGAGGGGGGACGTGCGTTGCGGACATCTGCGTCATCGGGTCTTTTTGGCTGGCGCCGCCACGCTGGGTTTCTAGAATCAACACTGCCCCCCCGGCGTGCGCGCAAGGCATTCTTTCTATTGCTACGGTGGCCTGACACGTGTTGTTGCCACCTGTGGAGCTTCTTCATAATCTACTACGTACCTTACATGTCGGTATTGAACCTCTTCATCGCCTAGGGCTTTCTTCACACGACATGCATATCTCCAACTTCTTGTACCCAGCACTGCTAGCCGCCAGTGGCGCTGAAGCTCTCCGATCAGACAAAGTCAAGCTTTCCAACATTCAAAGCCTCACCTTGCGCAAGGGACAGCAAACATCTGCGCGTCGCGTTGATCCAATCCCCCAAGTATGCGAGCATTCCAAACATACCCCTCCACCAGCTGAAAATACTAACATAAGACGTCCAGCTAAAATGTATCGGAGGCTCCGCTCGCGG
The DNA here is from genome assembly GCF_000523455.1 of Bipolaris oryzae ATCC 44560. Classification (NCBI taxonomy): domain Eukaryota; kingdom Fungi; phylum Ascomycota; class Dothideomycetes; order Pleosporales; family Pleosporaceae; genus Bipolaris; species Bipolaris oryzae. Next base: position 28,648 of record NW_006911313.1, on the reverse strand, counting down.
CCTCTATGAGCCCGAGATTATGCGTTGCAAGAACAGCGGCTCAGACTACGACGAAAACTCCATCCAGTGGACCTGCACAGCCTCCCTACCTGAAGAATTCAAACTCGGCTCCACAGACGTCATCTGCGAGGGCTACGATTACCCTGAGGACCCGTACATCCTAAAAGGCAGCTGCGGAGTCGAATACAGACTCATCCTTACCGACAAGGGCCGCGAACGATACGGCAAAGGAAGAGGCGGATGGCAAGGTGACGACGACGATCGACGTGATGGTCCGCGGACGACGGGCGAGAAGGTTGCAGGAGTTTTGTTCTGGATGCTGTTCGGTGGCGTTGTACTCTGGATGATTTACTCGGCACTGAGGAACCGTGCCGAGGCACAGAACGGTGGCGCCGCTGGTGGAAATCGACCTGGCTGGGGTGGAGGTGGCGGCGGAGGTGGATGGGGAGGAGGCTACAATGACGATAATAATGACCCCCCGCCACCATATTACCCGAATGATCCCAGGAACTCTAAATCGGGATACGGAACTACTCAAGGCTGGAGACCGGGATTCTGGTCTGGTGCTGCCGGTGGTGCTGCTGCTGGCTGGGCTGCTGGACAGTTTGCTAACCGGGGTAATAGTAGCAGGAGTGGTAGATGGGGTTCTAATAGTGGTAGTGGAAGCGGAAGCCGCTGGAATAATGGTGGTGAGGGAAGTTCTAGGAGTTCGTCTGGGGATAGCTACTCCAGTACTAGACATGAGAGTACTGGGTTTGGAGGCACATCGCGGAGATGAAGGAAACTAGTGAGTGATTGTAGTAGTATGTTCTCAGTTGGCATAAGAATGATACCCCCCCTATTTCTATATCTTGACATGAAAGGTCTACGGAAAACAAGAAAAGTCTTGGTAGAGATGTATCAATGAAATTGATTAAACATAAACCTTGCCTGAAAAAAAAGCCACTCTAATCCCGGGTATCTACTCCTTCTCCTGCAGAAACTCCACAACCGCTATTATCACGTTAGTAAAAAAAAATATAAACCCCTGTAACCACACATAGATGTCCAAACTCACCATTGATAAACTGCTCCGGCTTCTCACTAATAACCCAATGCCCCGCATCAACATCCACCAGCTCGAACCTCGGAAAGAACCGCCCGATAATCGGTAGCGTCTCATCACTCACATAGTGACTCTTGGTGCCGCGAACAAACAGCGCAGGTTTATGAAACGACACGTCATCGGGATTCGTAAACGGGAAGTCGGCCATATTATTCAGGGCTTTTGTCAGAATGCGGACTGGGATGCGGAACTTGAGGGGTTCACCGGGGGCGCCTCGCATGAGGTTGGAAAGCAGAAATTGGCGGACGGCGAGATCCTTTGCGTACGGTTCCATGACTTTGTCTGCTTCTTTTTGGCTCTTGGGCTGCGCTTTCTCGACGGCTTGCATGCCCTCTGCGTACTTGGGGAAGTCGCTCGAGAGAGCGGCGTCGACGGGTGCGTTGTCGACGGGGATGATGTTGGCGCAGCAGTCTGGGTTGCGGAGGGCCATTGTCATGATGATTTTTGCGCCCATGGAGTGGCCTATTAGCGTTGAGTTTTTCAATTCGTGCTTGTTGAGAAAGGCTTCGACGTCCTCGGCGAGCACAGTGTAGTTGTGGACATTGTCGTGGGGGGATTCGCCGTGGTTGCGGGTGTCGATGGCGTAGACGGGTCGTTTGAGAAGGCGTGCGATTGCACTGGGGGGTGAATTAGTTTTTAGTTCATGATTGAAATTGTTGAGGGATTCGCGCATACTTTCCAACACTCTGGTTGTTTCGCTTACTGCCAAATAGACCGTGTATAATCACAATTGGATCACCCTTGGCCTTGCCCGAGTCATCGTGAAGTCGATATGCAAGGTCAACAGCCCTCAAGTTTGCAGAAGCGTGAAATGAGCGCGTCCATGACGGCAAGGGCGTCACATTAAGTCCGCGTATGCGACTTGTCTGCTTCAGAGGGCTAAGCGACGCGAACAGAGGTTGTGCACTCCTCGATATTGTGCGCATGTTGAAAGTTTGATATTGATGGATTTCGGAAAGCTTCCGAACTTTTTTGTAGCGCCAAGACCAACGTCATGCCGCATTTTCCCGGTCTCTTATCTCGTCTGCTTTACGACTCATGTCAATAACAACTACATCTCGTTGGAAAAGTGTTGTCAGACAATGGTACAAGGAGACACAGTCACAACCAATCAGCCTGAGAACTCACCAAGACTTCATTGATTACGGAGAATATGACAGCGTCTCAATAAAAAAGCAGCTATTCGTTACTGGAAGCAACTGATCATTGGAGGTATATTATAGACAACACCTCTTGTAATGATGATACGCCAATACCATTTTTATGGGTAGATGAACTGGTAGAAACTCAATCCCGAAATCCCCGCTCCATCGACTATAAAGATGACGACATAGTGACACCAAAACGACCATGTTCCCGCATTATGGCTTCCCACATAGTTTCCTCACTTCAATCTCCTACAGACACCTCTTATAATCATCATAGTAAGGAAGGCCATCTGTAGATAATTAGTAAATCACCCATTCTCATCTTAACTTTTAAAACTTACTCTCACATGTACTCTGTGTCCATCCAGCCCAAATCCAGCATCCCCACCCAGGAACCCAATCCCACTTCGTATAGCCTTGAGATCCAAAAGGCTTGCCACGAGCCGTACAGCGTACGCCAAAGCGGTCGCCACCCGTGACCGTCCTCTTCCGCGAGCCGCTGAAGGGCGTCGTGTCACACCCCTGAGAAGGAAGTGCGTCGGAATTGAGATAGCAGGTGGCGTCGGCTCGAGGAAGAAGTTCAGCAACAGCTTCTGCGCCGGGGTTTGGGCTGCTCAGTGGTACTGCAGTTGCCACGAGGGGAAGGAGAAAGAGGATTGCGTTGGTGGGCTTCATTTTTGTTCTGCCGACAACTTGAGCACAGATGGCTGTTTCTTTTGAGAGGAAGGCAAGGTGTGAGAATAGCCTCTGGAGCTGTGCAAAGTGCTCTTCTTTTATCTGGACATTTTTGCAAGTTTATATACACACTGTAGTCCGGTTAATGAGAATATAGAAGCAGTTCCAGGCCCTCAAGCTCAATCATCGCTCCTGGGCGTTATTGCCGGATACTCCATCAACTAATGTATGTTCATGATATTTATCAGGGCTAAATACTAGGTTTCTCGGTTTGGTCGCATTGCGGTCTATACCAGGAAGGTCTGTGCTATGGCTCCTCGCAGCAGCTCAGCTGCCAAGCCACCTATAGTGCTCCCTGCATTATTAGGTTACACCTGGGGAAATACGAGGTCCGAGGATATTATCTTGAGTCTTTTGTAGTTCATGGTCAGTTCTCGAGTGAAGAATTGGAGACGCTCAATTAGGTGTATCAAATGTACCAAGGGCATTCATGTCCAAAATTAAACTATGTAGTAGTAGATATCGCAAACATAATCTCGCTCAAAGAAACAAATTATTTTCCCCCGAACCCAGACCCTCAATCCTCCTTGACATGCACAACAATCTTTCCCCTCGCCCTTTCCGTCTTCAACCTCTCATACGCCTTGGGCACATCCCCAAACTCCCATGTCGAATCCACAACAGCCCGTAGCTTCCCCTCCACCATCCACTCGGCCAACTGCTCAAAAACCTCCGTCCTCGGCTTCGCGTCCACAAACACATACCCCCTCTTCCCCCAACTAAACAAGCTTGCAATATTGTTGCCAAGCAACTGCAATGCACCACTTAAGCTCACGCCCAGCCCCACCTGGATGAACTTGCCTTCTGCGCGGAGAAACGGAGTCGACGCACGATACAGATTCGCCGGCGCACCAACGTTGTCTAGTATGAGATCGAACACCTCGCCCCTGTCCTTGAGCTGCTCGATGATTGGCGCAGTGGTGTAGTCTAGTACGTGATCTGCACCTAGGCTCTTGACCAGCTCGATATTCGCCGTGGAGCACGAAGCCGTGACTTCATAGCCCAGTATCTTCGCCATTTGAACCGCTGCCACACCTGTGCCTCCAGATCCACCGTTGATGAACACTTTACTGCCGGGTTTCGCGTACGGAGCCAGACCAGCGTGGACAGTCATGCCGACGAGAGAGATGGCGACGAGGTCGTCTCCCTTTAGCCCTTCTGCGGCTTTTGCGAGTAGGTCTTGAGATACTGGGACGTACTCTGCCAGCGCACCGTGTTTGGGTCCGGGACCGATAGAACCGAATACTATGTCGCCTTCACGGAACTTGGATACTTTGCTGCCGGTTTTTGTGACTCGGCCGTAGATTTCTAAGCCGGGGGTCACGGAGGGGAAGACTAGGCGTGTGATAAGGCCCAGCTCAAGGACCTTGTAGTCGATTGCGTTGAGACCTGTTGCATAGCTTTCGACGAGGACTTCGTCGTCTTTGATGGACGGGATGGGAAGGCCTGAAGGTGGGATGGAGAGGTTCTTTTCCATGGGGCCGGAGGAGGCTTTGAATTGCCATGCGCGCATTGTGGTGGCCATCTAGAAGAGGATATATGATGTAAGATATTTGTGTGTTAGGTAGAAGAAGTTGTGACTTTAATGTGTAGTGAGGGAGTAAGTTGTATTAACCTATTCAAGTTGAAGTTTGTTATGATATCTGTGTAAGTTGATTATACTGTAGTGATGATGATTGTGAACTGATTGTATGATATCCATTCAGGCAGCCATTGTCGTCAATATATATGTATGTAAGACTCCTAAGGCGTGCTCCTCAACCTGCTTCGACACGACAACAGTGGCTACAACCAACAGCGAAGTGCGCGAGCTTGGTCAGCCCTACGGCAAAACATAGAGCTGTAGGCCGATGCCAAGCAATCCTACCTACCATTATACTATCGCTTGTACAATAGATTTGGTTATGTCACAGTTCGCACGTTTGAAGGAGCGAGTCCAAAGCTTACAAATATGACGAATGGACGAGTGCGGGTAAGTTGGAGATGACCAATGCCTGTGCAGCGAAGCGCTAGACTAGAAACTTACTAGCGCGGGGAACACAGTATGCGGAGTTAGCACATTATCGGTATCTTGAGCCGAACTCATGTTGTAAGTAACACTCTGCTACGTCGTCTTCATGCAGTGCTAGATATTGGGTCTGCCTGATAACAGACCCACTTGAATACTTGGAGAATGGCCCGGCGTACTGATAACGAACTGATAGTGTGGCGTTTGGTCGATGGAGGATGGAGTAGCACCAACACGCCTCGTGACAAGCGGGGCTACACGGAAAACGCCCTTTGGTCTGATTGGAATACATTGGTGCATTTGTGATAAATTAAAGTAATTAGTACCAGCTGCTTACCCACTGTTGGTGGCGAAGTACCTTCTGTCGTATTTCCTTACTTCCCTTGCTTGGCTCTATTGATCCTAGGCTCTAGTAATGTACATATGTGACTAGTTGCTCCTGTCTTACAAGAGTGCAATATCACAATGGTAGTATTGACTCAAATCGCTTCTTACATGCTACTTTCACCCACGATGGTTTTAACTCACATTTTTGCGCAAGCACTGGTGACCTGTTTACTCCAACTCAGATCGATCACGTCGCTCCGGTCGAAGACCGAGGACTTGTATCATTATCACTGCAACTCGTAACTGCCGAGAGATATGTAAATCTCGTGTTGAAACAACATACATATCACAGTGCATTATCTCACAGCCCACCAATAGGCGTCGACAGAATATCAAATCCGTAGACTTTTTCCACGGCCTTTGATGCTCATTCGTATATGTAATTCCTTTCAACTGTTCGGATGCAAACGGATTGTATCCCACTATGCCCCACAATTCAACACTCGTTGAGTTTGCTGGTCAATTCTGAGTGTCAGAAAAATATGGGGAGGGTCCTCTTGTTGGGAAATGAGACAGTAACCCAATAAAGTATGTCCCGACGAAGAAAAAACTTCGTCTACGCCCATCTGTTTTGGGAGTTGGATGGCTTGTGCGCATCCGAGAAGAAATTTCTCATCTACATTCTATTGTCATATGGCAACCCCAGTTGTCGCTACTGCTCTTTCATAGAATTCACAAGCTGAATATCTGATGTGAATTTGACACCTGCCTTCTCGGTATTACTCCGGCTCTCGTGATGGTAAAGTCGTAGTGAGACAAACAGAATCCTTCCATAGGGCGATGAGAATATTGGAAAGGATAGCAGTATCGTAGAAAAGGATGCAACTCAGAGTGTCAGCGCAGATATACAGACAAAAGAACCATGCCAGCTCTGTGCTACTGTAGCATCAGTACGTACTCAACGGCAAGGCTGCCTCTTCGCTAGTATGGATTCGAGACATTCTAGACGCGTCGGCCCGCAAACTTGGCTCGGTGGCGTCCGAAATATTGTACGTAAAATCAATGTCTGCCCCATGACAGGTCTTCAATGAGTGGTAGGCCCGGCTGATTATTTGCCACGATCCTGGCTGGTAGTGCGGCTATGTCTATCGACAGATCCATAGCAAGCGGCATTTCTAGCTGCCAAGAAGAGTGCTTTTAGGGAGTATCCCCCGAAATAGTCCATGATCAAACTTCCTTGTAGATGAATCTGTCGCTAAGGGCATACGTAAAACTCCAAGGTATCCATGGTTCCGGTTGCGCCAAGGCAAACACAATCAACAGCCGTCTTTACAATCCCTGAGACAGAATCAAACCGCAAGCCATCCTTTGTTACGTGGATGTAAATGACTACCACCCTGAGACAAGACATTAATGAAAAAGTGACTCCAGACTGCGTAAACTCCGGTGCGCCTTCCCCTGCGAGACATCAGCCTTGCCCATTCATCTCCATCATAATTCCCAGTCCTGCCTCTCAGCGAGGAACGAGAAACCAAAATTCAACGGGTGCGCAAGAGAACTGATGGCTCAACCCGCCTTCCCAGCCACCTTATCCAACACTTCTCCAGCGGCTTTCCTTAACAATTCCCGATCTTCGTCACTCATCTGATCAACCTTCTCCACTAACAGCTTCTTTAAAAACGTATTTTCCTTCTTAAGCCCTTCATTTTCCGCCTCCAGCTGCTTCGTCCGCTCCTGCATCTCGTGGGTTTTCTCCATGAGGTGCTGCTCACGCTGCTTCTTCTTCTGACGGAAACGAGCAGAAGCAGCTTGATTGCGCTTTCTTTTGTCTTCTTCTGCTTCTACAACCACTGGGTCAGTGAGCAGAGTGGCATTTGTGGGGTCAGGCGACGTGGCTGATGAGGTGGATGTCGCAGTGCTGGCAGGGTATGGCGTGCGATAGGTGTTAATGTTGTAACCGTGCGCGGCTGTGGATAACCTTTGAAGATCATCCAATCCGAGGTTTATTGCGCTATCGGGCTCGTAATGGTGCGATAAGTGGCTTCTCATGTTTGGCACCGTTGGTGAGGTGTACTGAAGGCCTTTTGAGGACATTAGCGAGCGTGGTTAAGTCGAAAACAAAATGTCGTGAAAGTGCGGTGACTGCTGCGTATTTGATTGACGAGCGATCCGGATCAACAAAATGCATCTTTGCTCAGCGTGCATAAATACCTCCCAAAGCAGGCAGGCCGTTGTTGCATGTATCGTTGCATCGCTTGATCACGTGCAGCTAGCGGGAGCACGCCATCCTCTCCCGGCCAAACGTCATCCAAGACCGACAATCCAGGGAATTAGGACAAGAATCCAGAACCCTGGGAGAGACAATGCTTGGATTGCAAAAAAAGCGCGTGGAAAAGAGAGGTGAAGAACAAAATAATGATGGCAGGGAAAGGAGGGGTAGCTTACCTGCAACAGAGGGGCTACTCTCTTGCAAGGCATACGCAAGATGCTGGCTTTGCGCAAACTCGTCATGAGTCTGTATGTGCAGTTGCTGCAGATGTTGACTGCCAGGTCGATAGGCGTGGTCGTGGTCGTGGTAGAGATTGGATGCGTCGATGACATCGAACATATCAGGTCCAGAGGAACTCCCATTCGCATGCGCGTCGGTGAAGGTCGGCTGCCCAAAAGCTTGCTGACTGTAGGGGTCGGACATTACTCTCCATGGGCCACATGAACTTCTGCACAGTCGCGTCCTTTTCTCTTGGGATGGTTAGTGTTGGATCAGCGGCTCGAAGGGCTTTGTGGTATGTTCGTGGTAGAGCTTCGTACCCAAGGCCTTTTTAGGGGTTCAAAGACTGACGTTCGTCCCTGCATGGGCGCTGATGCGCTGCCCTATAAGAACGACACAAATGCCAACCCATTACCCGCTTAGGTGGGCTACCTGCCCCCACTGCCACAAGTCCTTTCTCTGAGTGAGCCAAAGCCAGGATTGTGTTGAATTGCGCCATATCGCTCATACGACTGTCGCAGCCCCCACGCTTCTGCACGATGCGTATGTGCAATGGACTACTTACCTCCAAATGCGGGCTGCACAATGGCCTTATTCCCTGCTAGGGTGCATGGATTCGTCACGAGTAGACCTCGTGGGGGCGGGGTTACCCATCGCCCATTACCGGCACTGCCGCAGAGTCCCTATCCAAAATTCTCTGCGCCTCCATCACCGCTTACGCCATCACCGCAATGGCAGTGCGGGGAAGTGTATTCTGTTGTTGCATGATCGAAGTTGCGCTGCAGAGCGTATCGAATCGCTGTGATTTCCGCCTCGACCGATGACAAAACTGGAGTATAACGAGCTTCCGGTAAGTTGATTCCCGTCCGTTCGCAGAACCGAAAAGGCGTCGTTATTCTGGGTGCGCCTGCGGTGCAAAAAGGCTTTGTCTAACCGCAATACCAATATCTAACAGGACTTAGCACTTTGGATCGCATGCACTGCACACCCTAAGATTCGCACCGAATGTACCTTTTAAAGTAACGCACGTAGCGTCTAAAGCGTTTGACCAGGATGAACCATGCTCGAAGCAGGACTGAGCTGCCCGATTCGTAATGAACGGAGCTTGTCGCCGTTTTCAGAGATATCCACCATGCGTCCGATGTGATGAGAAGTTAAATCTTGGCAACCGTCCAGGATGTACAGCGAGCTCTGGAAAATGATAATCTGAAAAGACTGTGTCTGTAAAATGAGCACAGCTTCTATGCGACATACATCGTACATTGCTCGGACTTAGGATCCGGCGAGAGCTGTGGGAAGCCAGAATGCAAGCTGAAAGGGATAAGAATCCGGACTTTCGGAGAGGAGTGGTCGCATGAAGCAGAGATACCGAAGAAGCTGTTCCAATTCCTGCGTAGAGAGGCGGGAAGTGAAGACCGGAAAATGGTTGAGCTCTGTAACGAGAACACTCCGGAGATTCAAATGAGGCCCGTCCAATGTTCCTCAACAAGGGCTTCGAAAAGGAAATTACTGCTACTGTTGAAGAAAGCGCGAGGGAATCTTCATTTTGGAATTGCCGTGGTCGATAGAAGTGATCAGGATGAAACAGCGATTGGCCGAAGGTAATCAAGTTGAATGGGGGGTTAAGCTGAAAGGTTCCTGTGAGCTCGTATCGACCATCTCACCGAGTACGTTCTTTGTAGCTTCAGATGACAGGAAAGTGAGGTTTGATCTCGTCTTCAAAAGTAGAACTACCTCGAGCCAACCGGTTGCTGTGTAGATATCAAGTATGCTGATCCTCAGTGTCTATTGATATTCCTTAACCAAAGTATGATTCTTGTTTCTCCTTGGAGGACATTTTTGAGACTCTGTTTTCAATAAAAGGCACTGGAAAGGTTTTAAAGTCGTACCCATCGAGCTAAGAGCTTGTACATTCGTGAAAGTTGGGTCGTGCAGGAAGAGCTCATATGAGATCTCATATTTGAGAAGGGTACTTCGTCAGCACGAATCCTCGCGTGCTACCAGGGACGGAGGCTTTGAACCAACACCAGGTGTTGAAATAGAAAGATGATTTCTTTTAAGAACCATCTGAGATCCAGACCTGGCGTGACTCACAATCAGAAACTCAGCTTCTCGCAGTTTGGTCGTTTCGCACAATGGCACGTACGAGGAGTTCTGTGTGTTTGTGGGGCGTCGGAAATAAAACTCGATTCATACGCCTGTTGAAACAAAAACCCAACATTGAGGGTGCAACAGGAAGGCCATGAAAGTATGCGGGGTCATGAGGCAATTCATGGCGCGCGCATCCATGAATCAATTTGACGTAGTAGTGAGCTTAGTTCAAGATGACGAGAACTAGTCGGGCTAGCAATTTGAGGCGGTAACGAGAGCACAAGTGCAGATGCTGTGAGGTGGAGGAGGAATAGATGACACAACCGAGAGATGTCAATAATAAGAGCTTTCGGGCGATCGCATTGTTGTTGATTTAAAGTTGCGAGGGTTAAAGAGGGTCGAGGGTTGCATGTGTGCAAGAAGACCCAATGGGAGGTATGCTAGGCATCAAAGGGGGTTAGTATCGCCCACAACTTTCCCCGACGAGCCGAACAGGCACGCATGACAGCTGCCAATCGGCCCTTTGCCCATGTTCGCACTATAGCCATATCTTGGTTTGTCGTCTTTCGTATAGGAAAACAAGTCAATGTTTAGCTGTCATTTCTCAAGATCGAGGCAGTAGTCAATGCTTTCGTCAAAATGTGACCAGATGGACACTTTCATGTTTGCAAGCGGCCAGTGTCTCGCGATGCGGTCTTGCCATGGCCTTTTCGATCGTCACCCATCTGACCGAAGTACGTTTTTACAAATGCAATGTGCCCATGATTGTATTGGAGGCAAATGATAGACAAATGTCTCTCGCACGCATTATTTATTTACCCGGCCTAGTATCATGTGCTTTCCACCCACTCTCTCTAACCAATCCATCCACCGTCTACTCCCTTGAAGGGGTGTCTCCAGAGCCAATGCGTTCGTATCCCATTGGCTTTTGAGCGGCGGATTGCGCAAAGCCTTTATCCAAATTTAAAGGAAGCGGCCAGCAGCGAAGCCCAACGTAAACATGAGGAGACTGAATAGCGCCAGAGGGAGATGATCGTCCCACTACGATACTGGTTAATAAACATCATCGTAGTACAGCTGCCTATATGAACTGACCGAAAGCAGCGGGAGAGGGCCAGAATCTACTGGCTGAGTTTCTACCCCGCCCAACCACTCATAGACGCCCTGGTTTGCTCCCTGGTGGTCTGCCAGCTCGCGCGCTGCCTTCAGTTGGCCGAGAATTTGTTCAGCTGAAGGAAGGAGTCGCTCTTGAATAGTTTCGTCCTCCATCTCGTAATCTAAATCCGGGCTGAACATTGGAGCGGCGGGAGGTCGCGTCGTTGTAGTGGATGGTGAAGGTGACTGGAGGAATACGCTTATAGTGGTTGAAAGTAGTGAGGTGGAGGAGAGCAATGTTTGTGATATTGACAAACAGCTGGCGGAATGGACGTCGTATAGAGGTGGGGGAGTGATTTTGCTGTCTGAGTTTGTGTTTGGCATGAGGCAAGGAAATTGAGGAGCTTGTAGAAGAAGCGTTTGCGTAGCGGCATATGTCAATGCAAGACTTACACAAAGCGCTGCTCGAGCAAAATCCTGACGAGAAGCCAAATTGAAGTGTCGAGAGTGGTTCCAAAGAAGAAGCAGTTCCCTATGTTGTATGTAGAGTCTGAGTAGTCGTGAAGATGCCTTTGGCCTTCTATCCACTTCGGAACGGAATACACTTTTTCTCCTATTGCAATATAAGATAAACAGGCTGTATCCGCCAAACTGCCCAAAGACTCCATGAATTTCTTCTTTTGGCCCAGTAACACTCATGGCATGCGTGCTGAAACTGGATCTCTACTGGCGGCTCGGTCACTGACCGTCGTGAATGTACGTGACACAGACCTGCGACCAAAAGCGGCCGACAATTTGCTCAGACTTGTGCCCACCACTGAGCCTTATCGCACAACGGCAGCGCCACCCCTGAATTCGACCTGGTTTTTGTTCAGTTGCTCATAACGAGATTGTGTACCTATACGCAAGATGGATTTACGCATATACTTGTATCAAGAGGAGCAGCTGATTTCGCCGCAGCGCCAGACCAGACATCGATCACGCACGTTTTCCTCACCTCGCGCACGAAGCCGACCTCGTTCTACACCAGCCCAAGTCCGAATGGCCAGATAAAACGATGGAAGAGGATAAGAGAGATAGAATGAAGAACCTTCTTGAGGAGATCCGACGTTGCGGTACCAGGCAGCGCGAGGCAATCATCTTCCGCAACCTGGGCTGAGACTGCAACAATTAAATTGGCTATTGAAGAGAATGAGGAAGTGAGAGGGTAAACCAAGAATGGGTTCAAGAGGCTAGAAGTTTCCAGGTGAGTGCACGCTGAAGAGAATTTTGCATTCCGCTACAAGGGTCTCTTTTTCAAGAAGCATATGCTGACAACGGTAATCCAGATCGTGAGGGGCACGACAACTCAGTGACTCCGGTTCAATCTCGACGTCGAAATCGAGGAGCTCAAGTGTATAATCATCGTTTCGGAAGACGCTCCTCGCCCTGCTTCGCCTGGCCTCTGCGGCGGATGAATACCTTGATCTTGGCGAATACTCGTTCTACATGACCATGAGATAGGCTCAGCAGTGAGCGTTCTCCACTGTATGGATGGATACATGGCCGGGCAGTCGCTGTTTGCGTGAGGGCCGCCGATGATAGTTACACTGGCACAGGATACCTAGGGAAGTGTCGGAGGTCCTTGAGGCGTGGTTTGACTTGCGTTGTCCGACTTGCGCTGCCAGGGAGGCGGGAGACTTTGCGCGTGGACTGAGGATGAGACATAATTCGTTGACCGCGGCCTTCTTGTACACTAGAACTATAGGTGCTGGCTGCCAGCCATGGGAACACGGCTGTTCAGGATACCGTTGGCGAGAAGCGGTAAACAACTTTGGAAGCATGTGCGCCTGCCAAATGGACTTACAGATGTGAATATAACTATTTTCAACTTGCACTTTTAACGTCTACGTAGCTGCTACTATCCAGCTGTTAGAGCGTGCCGAGTCGTATTCGGACTTTGGCGTATGCAAATGTGATCTTCTTTGATGCGGCCAAAGTTCCGTACCCATTGTTGAAGGCGTATATTGCAGCGGCTGACTTGACGCATCGTAGACCGGCCAAAAAAGGCATTTCCCGATAAGATTTCGATCTCACACTTAGTCTCAGACCAGGTAGGCACGTGAGTGATGCAGGGAGGCAAAAGGCACATGGCAGCTAAGTCATCGCCCTTAGGTGCAAAAAAGAAAGGTCGCACATAAGCTACCAAGCTTGCGCGAAGTCTATATCAGCACTTTAGATCCATCACACTCTATGCATGAGGCAAAAAGATCCTAAATAGAGCAAAAAGAGGGACCCATCCAAGCTGAGCTTGGGAGATGATTCTCTGGTAGTGGGTTTGTGCCTTGCAGGCTGCCGTGTTTGATAGTTCCCTGCTCTCACAATGTTAGTAGTCCTGGTGGTGGTCCGTCCGGATTGAGGTTTCGACTGGGCGGTAGTTCGAACGTTCGGCCTGTGGTAGGAAGTCAGCCTGTGTTCTTTCCGAGTGGGCTATTCCCACGCCCTTTAAGAGGGTGACAGAAAGAAGAATTAGAGTCATTATATAGCCCAAGTCTTTTGATATAGGTAGGTGCCTTGTTGGTAGAAATCCAGCGAGAGTCGTAAGCGGTGTGTGTGCGCGAGCATGGCGGTATGCGTAGGCAGCAAAGTGAACATGAAGACTCCTGACATCTGCACGACTAGCCGCGCAGCCTATGCCTCCTGATTCAGATGACCCATACTGTTTGATCTACAGAGGATTGCTTTGGCACAATCTGCATCGTGGGTTTGATGTCCTGCTGCCGGTGCAACCTTGGGCCCTACCCACACCAGGTGGCATATATTGATCTTAACCGGCAGCTTGAGCCGTGTTCAACAGTGATGCTGAGCGCCTCATGGAGAATACCATGATCCCTTGGAAGAGAGAATAGACTCTGATGATTGGCTTGAATTGGGGATTCAATGAAGCGTAATTCAAAAACACTCGAGGTTTCGAATCGCATGAGGTTGTCACCGCACAATCCCGGTTCAACATGCTGCAGCTGCACAACACAAGGCGTGCCACCGGCAAGTAAATATAAAAAGGGCAACTGCAGTTGCAGTAATGGCTGCTGGCTATATTGCACTGTAGTCTGTGCATATCCATCTTCTTGCTGGCGTGATCCTGTGGGAGTACCAGCATCAAAAATCCAGATGTCATGGATAGTCGCTGCACCACCCCTATTTTGCAGGAGATCACACTGAGAAAACCAACATTTTTTTTCAAAAAACTGGAAATCCTGGAATGATCAAGAGCGCTCGTACCAGGAGTTGTTCTTTGGGCTCCGAGTGATTGTGCTGCTTCTAGGCACAGTGAGCGGTGCCGTCGGCAAAAACAAGAAGCAAAAAAAGAAGATTGACTGGAAACAGCAAGGCTCGAACCAGCAAAAAAGTCATCCTGAAAAGGGCTTCCTACAAGGCATCCGGCGATGTAGGGCATCCCCGAAGGGGCCGTAGGGCCGCAACCCTCCTATATGGTACCCCCCGTCAGCTCTGTTGTTGATGGAGGGATCCAGAACAGAGCGGTATATATAGCCTTAGAGACCGAAGTTGGTGATATCCAGTAAGCTTGGAAGAGTTCCTTGGAGTGAAGGGCAAACAAGGCGACAACGAGGTCTGGGCCCCTTGGCCGATGACCACCAACAACACCACTACTTCATGGACACCATTTCTTCTTCCAGTTCTTTTTCAAATACCAGGACCTCTCACTTTGGTTGTGCTTATGGGCGTTGGCATCCATGATAGACAACCTGATCCACAGCGTACTAAGCCTCTGGATTGCAGCGGCGTAGTCTTCACCCACTACACATTTTGCAAGCATCCTTCACTACCAGCAAGAATGGTCTTGACTCTGGCACTTGGATGACAGAGCAACTTATGTTTGTCTAGAGAGACAGGGCCTGCATTGTGGTTGTCGTCCCCGAGCTCTGATTCTGATTTAAACAGGTGCATCAGAAACTTCTCGCTCAGACGCGCGCAGTAGGCACACAAGCGGGGAAACAGCAAATATGCTTTCCACACATCCTTCCTTACGACAGAGAGAGCCTAACCACGCAGTTCATTGCTGAAAGTAGGTTCGCATGCGTGCCTTATACGCGCAAGGTTTGGCGGATGCACTCTAGTGTTGGTGTTCATACATCGCGAGCGTCGTTGACCCCCGCAGTGCTCACACTCCAACACCCCACAATCTTCAGCATCGCCGGCAACGACATCGCGACGGCAGAGATGTGCGAAGGCGAATAGAGGATACTGGGCGTATGGCGAGATGTTTGTTTCCATTTCCAACACCGAAAGCTGACGAGACTCTAGAACCGGCGGCATTACCGTGCTGGCTTCGCGTGATGCTTTCAACGAGACTCTATCCTCATCGGCTCGTCTCTTGCTCATCGACAGCAACTGCAAGCTCCCCTTTCCGTACAGATGTACATCGATGAATAGCCAAGCTGCGCCGTGGCTTGCAAGGACAAGACAAGTTCATCGCAGCGTCAACTCAAACAAGCAGATGACCGATAGGCTTGCCACGCAATCCCACATGAACAGGGAGAAGAACATCCCACTATTCACAGGTTTGAACTGCAGAAGAATCCTCTCATGTAGTTGCCAGATGGCTCGCAGCAACGGCAGGTTAAGCTGCCATCCCCTGGCTTGGGACCCTGCTCACGGAGATCCGCGAGCGCGCATCTACGAGCACGGGAGCGCCTATAACATTGAAGGCAGTAGGCGATACACAACGGTGAACCTTGATCGCTCTTGAGGGTCACATCTGTGAAATACTCGACAGCCTGAGAGCTAAGGTTGCGAGCTTGCGATGAAGCTGAATAGTGACATCGAGTGACCACTTGGCGAACAGGTAGGCATATGTTCTTCAAAGAAAAACAGGTTCTCTTGATGACCCAAGAACAGAAGCTACAGTCGTGCCGAAATTGCTAGCTGGAACATAGCTGCGCTGCTGGAGAGTACCTTCCCTTGAGTATTTTTTGTCCTGACTGACGGCGACGATAGGCCGTTATCCGCATATTGCTCGAGCAGGCACCGTTCCGCCTAAAACACACCAACCCGGCTCATCGCTGAGCTACAAAGGAGCTGAACATACCGACGACAGGCTTCCAGGAACACACCGCAGCTAGCCACATTATTGGAATGCAGAGGGGTATCCGAAAACTACAGGTGTTGGGCCGTCCGTGCAGAACGCTTTCTATGGCCACCCACTCATTGTCGAGAACGGTTGTCGGCTAACGTCAACATACGGCTGCGAAGCAGCACCATGTGACGAAGCCCGGCATGTTTTGACACCTCTGTAGATACCGGTGGTCAGGCGAAATTCAAACACAACATGGCCTGGGATAGGAGAATGGCCCGAGATGCACCCAGCCGAGTAGCAAACTGCTGCATTGCATCCGAGCAATCGACACACAGTCTCATATCGTATTGCCAGCCTTTGTCATTTTGAAAGCACGCAGAAAACCAGTGGGAATAGCGAGCTACACCTGGCCTCTAAGGACAATGACCAAATGGCTGCTGCGAAAAGTTCATAGTCGATCAGAAAAGGCGACACGTCTGGGCTTTCTGAGAGCATGGGCTGACAACTCAAACAGCCTTTCCGGAACAGTTAGAACAGCTTGGGGTAACAGGGTTCGCATGTAGCCTCGGATGTAGACAGCCAATCTGCAACCCAGCCTTCGATCCCAGAATATCGTGTGCTCTTTCTAACCATCTAGACCACCGGGCAGGTACGCAGAGCCATTCAATGAGCTGAAGTATGACTTGAGCTTGCCTCATAATAAACAGGCTCCTGATCCAATTGAACCTGACCTGGGAAGATGAGAACCGAATTGAATTGTGTCTCAAGGAGGCTTGTGTTGTTGTCATGGAACCAAAGCTGACTGGTTGCGAAATCCTGATCGCTGGTATTCAAACGTTGTCTCAGGATTGAGGAAAGATATCGAGAGCGTGCAAGCCGAAGAAAGAGCAGGACCATCCCAAGGGTCCATCAGGATACCTCCTGTCAAGACTTTGGCATACTCCGGATAGCCTACGCACTAGGCCAGTTGGTATCGCCCGGAAAGATATTGGTATCTGCAGAGATTTCCCTTACAGCCAAACTTTGTATCTGGACCACGTTGGTGCAAATACCATGCCGGCTTCAAGGACATGTCAAATTGGAAACCTCTTGACTCGGTCAGGAATGAGAGTGATTTGGCATCCACCCTTGAGATTCCCGGCTTCATCGGTTTTCAAAGTGGCTTTATTGCAACCCGTCTCTTTTTTCAACGTTGTATTAAGAAAGATCTCTGCAGCTCGAATCCGGTCTCCTTCCAAGTGGTAGATGCCTCAGGGACTCTGGCCCGAAAGGGAAAACTCGAAATGAAAAATTCGCAACGATACTGCATCGACCGATTTCAAAGACAGGAATTCTACCCAAGCGCAACACAGTCTTTGTTCCTTTCCTATATGGATGATTCCGGGTTAGGTATGACGCAACCTTTTATTGGCACACAAACGATATGTGGCATGGTGTTAAAGCTGTTGTGTTCGTCCATGCCTCTTCCTGCCAATGTCAAGGGGCAAAATTCATGTTGGTATTGACCCAACATGAGCTCTGGAAATGCTGAAGCCGTACCGAGGAGCTGGTGGGTATGCGGACCTTGAGGAAGCCGACTCCAACACGGGGCTACACGTTGTGGTGCAATCGATTCGGGCATCGGTGGCCATCTCCCATCGCTGTGCAGACGACCTTGGGATAGCCATTGTGTTCGTAGCAGTGTATCGCATGACCTGAGTGGCCATACTACCATTGACAAGAGTCACTGTGGTGTTGACGTCGACGATTCGAAACAGGGGTTTGTCCGCGGACAGTATTCAGCTGTCGTGTGCTACCAGCGATGCCCGTCGGCTGCTCGCAGAAGCCATTCAAACTCAGAAGCGCCACACAGTGTGAAGACCATAGCCACGAATGGATCCAGTCATGAGGAAAGCGGTGGGTGTTGACCGCTCAACCTGTCGTCTGTTATTGAGAGGCGTTCGCGCCTCCTAAGCGGCGGGGCAAGAAGTCTGTGTTCCAGGCTATACAAATGTTCTCTTTGTCAGGAGCTGTATGGCCTCGATTCCCGATGGAGAGATTGACGGAGCCGATGAAAGCTTCCGCGTATTGCAGAGAGTATCGCGGCCGCCTAGACTGAGGAGTCGAGGGTGTGACATTACCTGAGGCCATGGTAGCTCTTTGGGCGTCTCGAGGTCGTGCAAACTCCGCGCAACTTTTGCATGCGGGAGGTGACACAAGAGTACGACACAAGCTCCAGAGCGCTTCTGCTTACCTCTCTTGGGTTTCTCGGGAGTGTCATTCTCTCTCGCGATGTTGGTAGCGAGTACCGGCGATGCGGATACCCGAACGCGTTGAGAGGATGCATTAGGACCAACAGGCCCCGAAAGGCTTTATTGTCAAAAGAAGGCAAGCCTCCTGAGGAATCTACCATGTATACTCAGGGTGTACGAGCCGCGATGGATCGGTATATCGCCGTTGTCATCGGCGTTGGATTGGTACGACGAAGCTTTGCGGCCTGAGGGGTTGGCGTGACAGCAAGAGATGCAGAAGCGGCTGCAAGGCCATATGCATCTCACCGCTCGGGTTCTTCATCTCAGACAAGTATGAGAGAAGAGATACGGAAGTGTGCGGATGTCTTTGTCGAGTTCGATGGCTGATCGTGGTGGGGTGGGTGTAGTGAGGAGCAAAATTCAGGAGGGGGAAACCACATTGGTGTTGAAGGTCAATGCGGGCTTCAAAGAGAACAGCCACCCACCAAGAGTGTGACAGGTACACGAGGAGAAGGAGGAGGGATTTTAGCAGCTCGAGAGGCATGATAGAAGCAAAAGAGATGCAGCTTCGCAGCTTCAGGGCCCGACGTCACTCGAGTCGGACCGAATCCTTCGCGCATGTCCAAGCGAACCATTGTGGAGCTTGACCTGGGGCTGCAAGAAAAGCTACCACAAGCAACGCATCACCATTCAGAGATCCAAGAGCTTCTCGGCTGCATCCTCTCAAAACCCCGCAATATCTCCTGGCAAGAATTCTCACAGAGATCTGCTTATGAAAAGGGGCCTTATGATGTACACGCTCAGGTAGGTTTACCTGATACCGTCCTTCTCGAATCCGAGTAGTAGCTGACGTTCCTACAGATACTTTCGAATGACTATACTATAGAATACTTGAATGCATACTCTTATTTTCCTTCTCGGTGTTCTCTAATTCATTGCCTTGTGAGACTGAATTGTGCCAAGGCTGCAAACTAAACGGACAACGCCCTTACCCACCGCACTTTTAGCGCCAGAAACCTTATTTACACTTCTACCTACTTCCTTTACCCACTAACCACAGCTGGTTGATCCTTCTCCAAAAGTTCATCCTTCTCATGAGTCCCTTCGCATAGCAATGGATAAAAACACAGCGTTCACATGTTTCTTTCTTTAGCCTATGACTCCTGGTCATTCGTCTTCCTTTGTCTACCAGCAGCAAGACGGCCTGACCCCGCCAGGGCAAAAAGACATCATCCAGAGTCACCTCCTGTATCTCCATCAACGCTGATCCATCCCTGGGAGCCAACAAAGAAAACATAACCTTCCGTCATACTACATCTCAAGCTTCAGCTCTACTCCCTTTGCGCGAAGTAGCGTCGACTCGATGACCTGCCAAGCTTCGTCGCCTGCGTGACTTCGGGCTCGAAGACAAACATTGTAGACTGACTATTGCAAGAGCTAACAAACACACCGTTTTGGAATAGTTCTGAACACAAGCACCGGAGCTGCTCTCTCGCAACATGAATACACAAGGCTGATCACGATCATTGTCGCAATGTTCCTTCGGATAACGTATGCGTGGGTGTGGGGTAACATCTCTCCTTGTAGCTCCAAGGATCCCAGAGACCATATGCCCACTACCTAGATCACTTCTCACCACAGATACCAATGCGGCCCGGAATTCTGCCATATTGCTACTTCAAATTGGTTTGTGTTGACACTTGAGCGTCGACAACCCCGAACCTCGTTGATGAACGAGGATATTGACAAACGGTCGCATCTCGCACATACGCTGTCACGATCATGAGCAACTCGCCACCCCTATGCCAGTACTATCACTCAGCAATTTGATTTACTCGAATTTCGCTAGCTACCTGGATAAGTCGTCGGTCATTACTCTGATCCCTGCGTACGCCAGCTATTACACTATTGTGAATCGAGCCATACTTGGATCCTCATTGATATATCGACACAACTATCGCAGCTCCTAGTTGCCCGCCATACATAATCACTCCTCGATATATCTCTACAGCTATCGCCACTCCATAGTGCTTGCATATCATCGACGCCTTGAATCGGAATTTTTGAATGGCCGTACGCCTTGTGTGTATGTTCATACCACATCACATCCGATCATTTGACCAGATTTCGGAAACGATCGAAGTACAATTATGTGTTCGATCATAATGGTAAGCCATGTGGTGTTTCAATAAATTCTTCACCTCAACCGACATTGCACTATGTCGCATACATCTGTTTTTATCTTTTTTTGCGCCTCTCCTTCGTATCAATGCCTCCATCTTTACTTTTTATCCCTACTTCTTCATCTGCTTCTCCTCTCCCTGTCTCTCTGTCGGTCTGTCGGTCTGTCTCCTTCCTTTCTATGTCTTTGTTCCCTTATCCTGCCTTTCGCTCAAACCTCGGCACATTCCATCAGCCATATGTCAGAGCACATACAAACAACTAAGCGTGGACGAATTGACATAGGTGCAGGGGCACAGTGTGTCGAGATAGTCTTTAGCAACACTATTCCTCCTGATGTATCGCTAGAGCATCATCGTCGAAGCCTTCACAGACACTTCTACAGGCACGTATGCTATTCATGGACAAGGCGCATACCATAGTCTGGACAACAACATCCTACCTACCTTCACCACAAGAGCCCTTACTCCGGGCGCGCAATATACACCGATATCGTCCTGTTGGTATCAACCTTCACCGCCTTTGTAACCCTCCCCCGCCCCCTCTTCTCACGAACAAACAATATTACCTATTCAAATCTCCGGTACCGCCGCCTAGGGTTGCGGGGATACTAATCTAGTGAGAGATATCTACGTCATGGAACCTTCTGTCGGCCGTTCTAGTGCCGCTTCGACACCGCTTGTTTCGGCTGTGACTGAGGATCTGTGGGCATAAAAGACTTACCTGGGCTTAGTTTTTGCAACTCCGGGACTACCAAAACCATCACTCTCTCACTTGAACATCCCCTCCTCAGTTGATCTCCAGATATTGGCACATAGGGTCAGATAGCTTTTACGTTATCAGTTCCCCAAGTGTATCGATCATCGACTCAACTCTAGACAATAAGTGCGAACGGCAACACATTGGCGACGCACATTCATTGTCTGGCTTCAACTCAGGTTGCTATTCGATACTGACCTCTTCTTGCCCTTCACTGCAGCTGTGAGCTCCCCAGACTCACAAAGGCAAGTCACAGTAACAGCCAAACACTGCAACAGAAGTGCTTTGAGATTGAGATTTCCTCTGGCATCTACCGAGCTGCCTGCGTTTAGCTATCTTCTCCATTAGCACGCGAAGCTGTACTGCTGTGGCCTTCTCTGAGTGCTCACGAGGTACATCGCTATCTTGGCGAGCTCGCTGCCTGCGTGGTTAGGCTACTCTCAAGCCTGCAAACGCTTACACCCTATCTGCACTGAGGACCTTCCTCTCTAAAAACAACCTATTTCCGCCCCTCCGTTGAACAGGTGTGAAAGGTATGTATCACGACGGCCCCTCCCTTGTTTCTGTGGACTTTACTAACAGGAAGACATAGGGTTACCTACCTTTCATATCCCTTTCGTGAGCTTGTGCATTGCTTTTGGAGCTAGTCTCTTGCCACGCTTCGGGTAAGCTAGTCCCTTGAACGAGCAGTGTGTCCCGCAAACACTAATTCTTCTACAGTCACGCCTTTGATCCATCAGACCATCAAGCATCATGGGCTCCTTTCACAACAACCAACTGAAGATGGTCGGCTTGTTCGATTCTGATGAGACATACTATTCCCCGGGCCAAGCGCCGATGGTCCCATGGCCCTCCCAGAGCAACTCTAGCCATTTCGATGACGCTGGCGTTGGGTACTTCCACAACCATGAGTCTACGCCGCAGGTCAAACATGGCTTCGCGAGCCGTTCGTTCCAGCCAGACCACTTCATTGCTGACTCTGTCGGTAGCCAGTACCAGAAGCAAGATGATGGTGTTCGGGCACAGAGCGAGGATCGCGTTTCCCAAGTGAGTTACACCCCTGGGAAGGACAGCGAGGACTGGGAGAGTGCTTGCGAGGACCGCCTACCTTCCAAGACTACAAAGATCAACAAAGATGGTGCACCTCGCAAGCCTCGTCAGCCTCGCCCCAAGCTTCTCAAGTGGACCGACAATGACTGGAAGAATGCTGTTCTTGGCATTGTCTGGTCATGCGGCGAGAAGGGCATTCAGATCCCATTCGAGCAAGCTGCTCAGGTTGTTGGCAAAAACTGCACCGCCAGCGCGCTTCAACAGGCTGTGTTGAAGTTGCGTGGCAAGCAGGTTGCTGACGGCAATCGTATCCCCACATTGAAGATGGCCTGGACACGCAAGAATAGAAGTGGAAGTTCTCCAACGCCCATTGCTAATACGCAGTCTACGCAGGTCCAGTCTCCAATCAAGACCCATCCATGCAAGCGCGCCGACTCTCTTATCGTGAAGCTCAAGATCGCGCGTCGCGGCGTCGACAGTATGCGTCTTGAGACTGCCAAGCAGCCAGAGATCAAGCTTCCTTCGGACATGTTCCCCTGTGCTCAGCACACCACTGTTCAGCAGTCTTCCCGCCAAGCCCATCTACATTCTACGCAACAGCCCCAGGAGGTGGCTTCCAAGGTCGAACACTACAACGCGAACGACGGCATCAACATGAATTATTCATATGCTCCTCCCTACGCCAATCCTGAAAGCCAGGTTCAGATGGGCCATGATGCTGGAAATCAGGCATATATGGGCTTCGGCTTCGGTACATCATCTCTTCCGAACATTACTGAGGAGTCTGCCGAATCGGTACAGCAACGCAAGCTCTACAACCGCAACCATATCGTTTTTGACGATCTCTTGATTGACCAAGACGACTTCATCATGGGTACTACTGACCAGCTGCGTTCATTTGAGGGCATTGTCACTCCAGAGAACAACCCCTTTGAGAGTGGTTTTCTCACCGATATGCCGAACCAGGCAACCCAGGTCTATGGAAATCCCTATGGAGGCAACGCCGAGTACAGCCAGGAGTCCAACCCAGTTGATCATCGCCAGCTGGGCTCTGTCAACCTCTCCGAGTTTACTGACTATGCCGCTTATTCTGCGGGTGACAACAACCAGGAGCCACTTGGTGACATCTTCAAGGCCGAAGCTCCTGAGCTGCACCCATACAGCCCCCGCTACTTCGACTGAGCCTTTCAGCTCTTCATTCACACCCTCCTAGGGCGATGATAATTCCATGCATGTAAGACTCTTGTCAGCACATAGGTTGAGCCCTTTACTGACGAAATCACTTCAGTACTTTTGACGACCATTGCGACTCGGTGCCTTTTTTCTTCTACGATCCATGCGTTCCATTGCTTTATTTTACCTGCACAAACCCCTTGCATTACGGCACGATTGAAAAGCGATTGGTCCATTCTTCACCACTCAAAATCGGTCCTAGCTCGACAATTTCTTGTCTGCTTTGGTACACGCTTGAACAATGTCTTTTGGACATGATGGAAGTGATGCGATTCTCCGCATAGGATCTTGGGCAGCGCAAATACCCCGAAGGAATATTACCACTTGGTTATTTTGAGAGGGATCCTGATTGCGCTGCGGAGATATGTAGTTTCTCTTGGTTCAGTCACAAATGGTCATAAACTTGCTTATTTAAAAAAGATGCAATTTTGCTGTGATGTTAAGGTGATGGTGCATGTTAAGCGACATCCGGATGTCTACACGGCTGTCACCATATAATACCTGACGGCACATTCAAAGGATGAATACCCTTCAACTCTCAAGCTCCTGGATTATAGTCCAATTAAGGTACGTGATTGTTCTTCAACATGTGAATACCACACCACCACTTCATACCTTCCCATCCATTGCCTTCATTCTCTATACATGTGTACAGCCAACACACTTCCAACGCACCGCTCTATTGTGAAAACGCCTAACCCTTCAGCAAGCCACGTATTTGCATTACCTTCACGATGCCAACCTTCCACCAAACCCGGTATACATATACCATCCACACGTCCTCTATTCCACTGCCCTCATCACCACCACATCTATCAAAACACCAACAATACGCAGACACAAATTCATGCACCACACCCGCCCCTCCCAAGATCCCCCCTCCCTCTCCGCCCTCCAACGCCTGCGCCTCCCTCATATCTTCCGCAACCCTTTTCTCCAAGGAAACCCGCTGCCACTAGGCATACACGGCAAACGAGCGTACGTCCCCGGGCAGGAGAAATTGCGAGTTAGAGATTTTGTAAGCAAGGCGGGGAGGAGGGGTGATGAACCGGCGGTTGGATATAGGATTTTGGCTGCGTTGGATAGGGTTAGGAGGGGGGAGATGGAGGGGATGAGGAAGGAAGGGGGAGGGAGTGAAAAGAGGAGAAGGGAGAGTCAGAGTGAGAAGTGGAGGAGGGGGTTTTATACGCCGTGAGATTTGGTTTTTCGAGTAGTAAGGTGGGTGGGTTGAGAGGAAGGGGTGCAGGAGTCACGTGGTGGGGTTTGATACATTTTGTAATGTGTATGATATGTTGCACGCAGGTATATTGATCGCTGTGCTTGATTAAATTACTTTCTCCTCCGAGCTTCCCTTCCTTCGTTTGCTCCCCTTTGCTGGAGCCAATTTGAGCTATCCCAGCTTATTACGATATGTGCAGTTCCGCAGGAACGCACTTAGAACTTGGCAGGCTGGGTCTCAGTAACGGGAGCTGCCTCCTCGTGCGCAATGCTGCGCTTCCTCTCCTGGTTGGCCGCGACCTCGCTGAGGCTAACATTGCGGGCGACAGAGGGATCCATATCGGCATATGAGACGGCAGGGCGGAACTCCTGGGACTTCCATGCCTTTCCAACAATGCCGTAGAGTTCGTCGACTTGTTCAAGACTGAGACCCTTGGTTTCGTAGATCATGGCCCAGCTGCAGGAGCGAGTATGTTAGCGAGGTTCATTTCAGATATGCATTCAAAGATTGACAAGCAACTGGGAGATTGCCACTTACACAAAACCAATGCAGACGAAGCAGAAACTTCCCCAGATGAAGAACACCTTGGATTGCAAGTTGGCGTGATCGGGGTCGACCATGTAGGGAGTCGAGTAAGCAATAGCCCAGTTGAGCAGCCTGTAGATATCTTCGTTAGCCGAATTGCTTCCCAGATTCGTCAATATGCCTTACCAGTTGCTAGCAGTGGTCATGGAAAGACACTTGGCACGAGCCTTGAGAGGGAAAAGCTCGCCAGTCACGACCCACGCGACCGGTCCCCAGGAACTGGCGAAGAAGAAGATGTAGATGCACACGAAAGCAATAGCAGCGCGCTGAGCGGGCAGATCGGTAGTTCCGGCGACCGTTCCGGTGATGGCGACAATGAACTGGCACACGCACATGCCAACACCTCCGAGCAGGAGGAGGTTACGTCGGCCGAGACGCTCAACCATCCAGAGACCGGCTACATAGAAAAGTCAGTACCTTGCAGATGCTGAAGCTATCAAGTGGAACTTACGGAAAGTAGAGGCGACATTGACGGAGTTGGTGATGACCTGAATGATGAAGGGATTGTCGAATCCAGCCCTCTGGAAGTACTGAGTTCCGTAGTCTACACCTCGTCAGTAAATTATTACCGATCCCAGATAATGCAATACCCACAGAAAATGAAGTTGACACCAGTCAACTGTTGTAGCGCTTGCAACAAACATCCCGTCAACAGTCGCTTGCCCAGTGTACCCTGGAAGCACTCAAGATATGTCGATTTGCCCAGGGACATTTCGTAGAGATGGTTGGCTTGCACTTCGTTGAGCTCCTCAACGATAGCGGGGTGGTCAACAGGCAGACGACGGAGTTGTCCAAGACTCTTCGCAGCTTCGTCGTACTTGTCCATCTTGATGAGGTATCGCGGGGTCTCTGGGAGGAAGAGAAGTCTGAAATTTGATGTTAACCGGTGTAGTTTATTGCCTTTAAGAAGAGTACATACCCGGCAACCAAGATGATAGACCACACAAATTGGACAGCAATGGGGATACGGTACGATCCCGAGTCTTGACGGTTCTTGGTCGCATTGTTTACGATGGCAGCCAGGAACAGCCCAATAGTGATAGCCAACTGGTACGCTCCGACAATCGTTCCACGGATCCATTTTGGAGCAGTTTCACTTTGGTACATGGGAACTGCAAAGCCGTTAGTTTTAGACCAAAAACGGGCAGGAACAAAGAAGACTTACTGAGTGCAGAAATAAGACCAACTCCGTATCCAGCAAAGAAACGGCCAGCGATGAAAAGAGGCTGTGTGGTCGAAGCAGTTTGCAAGACAACACCAAGATTGAAGACCACGCCTGCTGAGGCGATCAAACCCCAGCGTCTTCCAAGGAAGTCACCAAATGGAGCTGCTGTCAAAGCACCGAAGAAGGTACCGGCCGAGAGAATGGACACAATCAACGAATCTTGAGCTGCAGTGATACTGAAGTCTGGCTCTGTGGAGAACTCCTTCTTCCAGTAGTCCATGGCAATAATACCGGAAATAGTACCAGTATCATATCTGCGGAAATTAGACATAGTCCACCATCAGCACTATGTACTGCAAACTCACCCGAAGAGTACACCACCAAAGGCAACGAAGAGACCGACTAGAATAGCTGGCCTGTGTAACGTTTAGCTATGATTGCTGGGAATGCATTGAAACAAACACACCATGCCTTGCCAGGCACATCTGGCGGGGGCTTAAGCATAATACCCATGATGTCAAGGTGCAACTCAAGATATGTAAACTGGGCAAGATAAACGTAAAGGTCGCAAGCCCTTGGAGCAACAGGATGAACAAGGCAGCTGCGAGAAAAAGGCGCGCGCGCAGGATGCTTTTTATCTCAAAACGCCAGTCCGGGCGAGAGCTCTCCATTGCCGCCTGGGGCTCCAATAGAGCACCCCTGCTGGACACACTAACAACAATCTCACGAGACGCGCACCCCCGTACATACATGCCCAGCCCCGGTCTCAGTCGACAAGGATGGGAAGACTTGCACTAGCCATCCCCCCGCATGGAGTCGCAACCACTCAACACGGGCTTGGCTGAATTACCCCGGATTCATATGGCTTGCCTCCGTGCCACATACGTCGGAGGCTGGTAAATGCGCCGACGGCTGAGACTAATCTTGATAATGTCAGTTGAACGTCAAAAAAACGTCTGTCAGCTTAGTTGTATGATGTAGACCGATGAAAGAATTAAAAAAAGTCGGATGATAAAGGAAATCAAGACAAAACGGGAAAAGGTGGATGGGGAACAAGGCCAAGTGAGGCTCGGCACATTTGCCCACGAAAAGCATGGCGAGCTTGCCATTCACGGCGTAGGCCGTGTGCGGACT
The DNA here is from genome assembly GCF_000523455.1 of Bipolaris oryzae ATCC 44560. Lineage (NCBI taxonomy): Eukaryota > Fungi > Ascomycota > Dothideomycetes > Pleosporales > Pleosporaceae > Bipolaris > Bipolaris oryzae. Next base: position 1,017 of record NW_006911313.1, on the reverse strand, counting down.
TGGTTACGGAACGTGGAGATAGTTCTGTTGCCGAGACGCACGAAAAAAACCTTTTCCAGGCCCTGGTTGGATGAGGTTGCATATTGGGTAGGGTATTTGGCTACAAGCACTCCACGGGCCGACTGTGACTCTGCACGCCCAAGTTGCAGGAACAGGACAGGAGGGGAGCGGCAATTGGAGGGTCCCCCGGTCGGAACGTTTCTCGGTCCTGGGAGAAATAATTCCGCACTGTCGTGTCGAGCGGGCGATTTGAACTCTGTTATTTGCGCGCTCCGATCGCGCGTTTTCACTTGGCAGAGGGCGTGGCAGACGCAGCAGGCGCCGACTAGCGCCATCTTGTCTCTGCCCTAGGTGTGCAATTGCGAGTCAAACATGAGGATGGCCGCGGCGAGAAAGGTTCTCGTGATGTCCAAGACTCGGTGTGCTTCGAGTTTTTTGCCCAGGAATCATCTGCCTGCTGAGGCTCGGCATGCTGACCTGGGTGGGACTTACCAAGACATCGGGCGTGCTGACGCTGCAGCCAGTCCAATGTCACTTGCAACCGTTGCAATGACGACAGGCAACGGAGGGAGTAAGATAGGAAATGCCCGGGACGACCATTCGTCGGATATCGGATCGTTCAGCCTGAGGTATATAGTTTTGTGTAAGCTGGAGTAAGTGGAGGTGATTCTGGGGTTGAGTTTGCGGAGTATGATCGGCCCGTTTGGAGCCCAAGATGATGGCCGGCCAATCTGTTGACAGCCGGTGTCACCGCTAGAAGACGCGAAGATGCATCGCGGGCTTTGCATCGAAACTAGAGTTTAGTACGCGGCACGACGATGGGCCAATACTAGAGGCCGCCGGTAACTCGTCCAGACCATAAGCTCGGCCATATAGTGTTCGGCCACATATAGTGATCGGCCACCTTGGCCGCCCACCACAACGCGTGACTCTCGTCCATATTCTCAACACCGCAGATCCAAAATAGATCCCCATAAGCTAGCTATACAATCTACTATTAGAGATTTAAATTCTAGT